>NC_084619.1:11599306-11614306 GCF_033978795.1 Nerophis ophidion
TTTTAAAGGGGAACATTATCACCAAACCTATGCAAGCGTCAATATATACCTTGATGTTGCAGAAAAAAGACCATGTATTTTTTTAACCGATTTCCGAACTCTAAATGGGTGAATTTTGGCAAATTAAACGCCTTTCTGTTTATCTGGCTTTTAGCGATGACGTCACCGAGGTAACACACCCGCCATATTCATTTTCACATTACAAACACCGGGTCTCAGCTCTGTTATTTTCCGTTTTTTCGACTATTTTTTGGAGCCATGGAGACATCATGCCTCGTCGGTGTGTTGTCGGAGGGTGTAACAACACTAACAGGGAGGGATTCAAGTTGCACCACTGGCAAGAAATCTGCCGCCAGACCCCCATTGAATGTACCAAAGTGTCTTCACATTTGACCGGCGATGCTAAGACAGACATGGCCCAGAGATGTATGGATAACCTGCAGATGCATTTGCAACGATTAAGTCAACAAAATCAAAAAGGTGAGTTTTGTTGATGTTTTTGACTTATGTGCTAATCAGACATATTTAGTCACGGCATGACTGGCAGCTAATCGATGCTAACATGCTATTTACGCTATCTGTATGTACATTTGAAACTAGATACCCACATTTAATGCGAAACAAACCCTTACCAATCGACGGATTTAAGTTGCTCCAGTGTCACAAGATGCGAAAGTCCTGATCGTTTGGTCCGCACATTTTACCGGCGATGCTAATAAGGCAGCCATGCTATGGGCCACTTCATTAGGTACACCCACGCTATGGCCGAATAGCGTCAATAGCTATTCGCTCAATAGCTTCAATTTCTTCTTCAATTTCGTTTTCACTATCTGCCTCCATACTCCGACCACCTGTTTCAATACATGCGTAATCTGTTGAATCGCTTAAGCCGCTGAAATCCGAGTCAGAATCCGAGCTAATGTCGCTATATCTTGCTGTGGTAACCGCCATGTTGTTTGTATGGGCAGCCCTGTATGACGTCACAGGGAAATGGATAGTGGTTTCGAAGACAGCGAAAATAAGTCACTTTAAAGCTTTATTTAGGGATATTCCGGGACCGGTAAAATTTTGAAAAAAAATAAAAAAAATACAACAAGCCACTGGGAACTGATTTTTATTGTTTTTAACCCTTTTGAAATTTTAATAGTGTTCCCCTTTAAGTGTCTATATTAGCCTACTATCAAAGGCTGACGCAAATATTCGTTGACAGAAATGTTGTATTTTAATTTTAATTCTACACTAGACTAGCAGTGATACACTCAAATTGCACTCAAATTCTCACTAGTTTTTCAAGACATTGAGAGATTTAATCCCCAAGAGATGCACTAATAATAATATCCATCCAACCAACCATTTTCTACCACTTATTCCCTTTGGGGTTGCGGGCGCCGCTGGTACCTATTTCAGCTACAATTGGGCGGAAGGGGGGGTACACCCTGGACGTCTCCACCTCATCGCAGTAATAACAATATAATCATAATAATAATGATGTATTATCATTATTTATAATATTCACTGATAATCTGATGTGTATCAAGGTCAGCTAATCTTTATTTTACAGTACACGCTGAAGTAAAGAAAACATTGACAGAGTTAAAGACACTCAATAAATGACAAGCGAATTCACCCCCTTTTCTTTTCACTTTTCAACTTAATTTGTATATATCGTGGGTTAATTGACTTATCGAAATTTGGCCTAGGCCGGGGTCTGCAACCCGCGGCTCATTAGTGCCGCCTCAGTGGATTCCTGGAGCATTTTTACCGAAGGATAGAAAATGTAAAAAGATGGGGGAAAAAAAGTTTTTTGTTTTAGTATGTTTTTTGTTTGAGGACAAACATAACAAAAACCTTCCCAATTGTTAGAAAGCCCGCTGATTAGTATGTTTGTGTGTATGCTTCACTGAAGAGAGTATTTGTTGAACATTGTTTTGTCCTACTAATTTCGGCGGTTCTTAAACTCACCATAGTGTGGACTGTAACGCAAAAGTTTGTTAACGTGTAAAATCTTCCACTCCTTCTTTGTCTAATTTTGTCCACCAAACATTTCATGCTGTGTGTTCATGCTGTGTGTGAACGCACAAAAGAGCGCTTTGTTGATGTTATTGACTCGAATGGAGTGGTAATTAGGCATATATTGTTAGTGCATGACTGCAAGCTAATCGATGCTAACATTGCTATTTAACCTAGCTGTATGTACATATTGCATCATTATGCCTCATTTGTAGCTATATTTGAGCTCATTTAATTTCCTTTACTTTTATCCTCTTTGTGTATAATTTAGTTTTGCATGTCTCATGACACATTATCTCTATGTAATATTGGCTGCATTTCATATAGTTCTTTATGAGTCATGTTGTTCCAGACCACAGCAAATGTTACCCATCTTTCAAAGATTGCAAAAAATCCACTAGAAAAAGACAGCCTGCAGTTTCCTTTAAGTTGGACACACACATCTATGCATTTGGCCAAAAAAAGCCAGTTATTTCCAATAGTTATCGCACCGTCTGAGTAGAGTCTGATTTACTGATAGTTTCTAATGTTGTAAAAAATGTGTAGAATAATAAATTAAATTTCAACATTTTTGCCAACAAATATTTTTTTCAGCTTGCAACACGTAGTCATTTTGATAGTAGGCTATTATAGCTAATAAAGACATTTACGTCATGTGTGACTTATTAACGGCTTTTCAATTTTTGCGGCTCCAGACAGATTTGTTTTTAGTATTTTTGGTTCTTTCAACGTTTTGGGTTGCCGACCCCTGGCCTAGGCCTACTAAGTACCGTATTTTTCGGACTACAAGTCCCAGTTTTTTTCATAGTTTGGACGGGGATGCGACATATACTCCGGAGCGATTTATGTGTGAAATTATTAACACATTACCGTAAAATACCAAATAATATTATTTATCTCATTCGCGGAAGAGACGAAGAAAATGTCAGTAATCATCACACACACGTCAGCAATCGTCACATACACGTCAACCAATAAGAATTCGGTGGGGGAGGGTCATGGCAGAAGTGCATTGTGGGTCATGGAATGCTAACTGCTATATGCTACTGCCGTAGATATTAAAATGGATCATTTCATCGTTGGCGGTAACTTATAAAAACTGACATGGGCTGAAAAAAAATTGGACCGAAAAAGAAATCATGTACAAACCCCGTTTCCATATGAGTTGGGAAATTGTGTTTGATGTAAATATGAACAGAATACAATGATTTGCAAATATTTTTCAACCCGTATTCAGTTGAATATGCTACAAAGACAACATATTTGATGTTCAAACTCATAAACTTTATTTTTTTTTTGCAAATAATAATTAACTTAGAATTTCATGGCTGCAACGCATGCCAAACTAGTTGGGAAAGGGCATGTTCACCACTGTGTTACATCAACTTTTCTTTTAACAACACTCAGTAAACGTTTGGGAACTGAGGAAACTAAATGTTGAAGGTTTGAAAGTGGAATTATTTCCCATTCTTGTTTTATGTAGAATTTCAGTCATTCAACAGTCCGGGGTCTCCACTGTCGTATGTTATGCTTCATAATGCGCCACACATTTTCGATGGGAGACCGTTCTGGACTGCAGGCGGGCCAGGAAAGTACCCGCACTCTTTTTTTACGAAGCCACGCTGTTGTAACACGTGCTAAATGTGGCTTCGCATTGTCTTGCTGAAATAAGCAGGGGCGTCCATGAAAAAGACAATGCTTGGATGGCAGCATATGTTGTTCCAAAACCTGTATGTACCTTTCAGCATTAATGGTGCCTTCACAGATGTGTAAGTTACCCTTGCCTTGGGCACTAATGCACCCCCATTCCATCACAGATGCTGGCTTTTGAACTTTGCGTCGATAACAGTCTGGATGGTTGGCTTCCCCTTTGGTCCGGATGACACGAATATTTCCCCCAAAAATTTGAAATGTGGACTTGTCAGATCACAGAACACTTTTTCACTTTGCATCAGTCCATCTTAGATGATCTCGGGCCCAGAGAAGCCGGCGGCGTTTCTGGATGTTGTTGATAAATGGCTTTTGGTTGGTATACTAGAGCTTTAACTTGCACTTACAGATGTAGCGACAAACTGTATTTAGTGACAGTGGTTTTCTGAAGTGTTCCTGAGCCCATGTGGTGATATCCTTTAAAGATTGATGTCGGTTTTTGATACAGTGCCGTCTGAGGGACCGAAGGTCACGGTCATTCAATGTTAGTTTCCGGCCATGCCGCTTACGTGGAGTGATTTCTCCAGATTCTCTGAACCTTTTGATGATATTATGGACCGTAGATGTTGAAATCCCTAAATTTCTTGCAATTGCACTTTGAGAAACATTGTTCTTAAACTGTTTGACTATTTTCTCATGCAGTTGTGGACAAAGGGGTGTACCTCGCCCCATCCTTTCTTGTGAAAGACTGAGCACTTTTTGGGAAGCAGTTTTTATACCCAATTATGGCACCCACCTGTTCCCAATTAGCCTGCACACCTGTGGGATGTTCCAAATAAGTGTTTGATGAGCATTCCTCAACTTTATCAGGATTTATTGCCACCTTTCCCAACTTCTTTGTCACGTGTTGCTTGCATCAAATTCTAAAGTTAATGATTATTTGCAAAAAAAAAAAAGTTTATCAGTCTGAACATCAAATATGTTGTCTTTGTAGCATATTCAACTGAATATGGTTTGAAAATGATTTGCAAATCATTATATTTGTTTATATTTACATCTAACACAATTTCCCAACTCATATGGAAACAGGGTTTGTACTGCAGATTACAAGCTGGACGTAGTGAAATATGCAGCAGAAAATGACAAGAAGAAGCGGCGCATACCTTTTGGAGTTGGCAGAGTTGTTTAGAAGCGACATCGAGGAAGAAGATTTCATCGGATTTAGCGATTAGGAGTGACAGATTGTTTCTTAAACGTATAGCATGTTCTATATGTTATAGTTATTTGAATGACTCTTACCATAATGTTACGTTGACATACCAGGCACCTTCTCCGTTGGTTATTTATGCCTCATATAACCTACACTTATTCAGCCTGTTGTTCACTATTTTTTATTTATTTTAGATTGCCTTTCAAATGTCTATTCTTGGTGTTGGATTTTATCAAATAAATGTCCCCCAAAAATGCGACTTATACTCCAGTGCGACGTATATATGTTTTGTTCCTTCTTTATTATGCATTTTCGGCCGGTGCTACGTATACTCCGGAGCGATTTATAATCCGAAAAATACGGTATGTGTGTTTTGGGATGGCGAGGTTGGATTAAAGCTTGGGATGGGCGCCCCTTTAGGAGTCTTACAGCTGTGTATTGATTACGATACAAATATGTGTATTTGAATAATAGGAACCGATCTACTTTCCAATTATCGTCTCTCTCTTTCTCTGCTGGTCCTCAAGGCTTCAGTCAGTTGATCAATCCAGACGGCGAGCAGAGGAAGGCCAAAAGCGGCCCCGGGCATGTCTGTGATGTGTTGTGACGCAGGAGGATGCTTCGTTTATCAGATTTAATTAAGCGTTTTCGGATTGGGGTGTCTCATGATGACACATGCTAATTGTGTCCTTCTAAAGCCAAAAAGGCGATGATGGCTGAGAGATTGGGAAGTGTTAAAAGACAGTTCGCTTGTTGCCGGGCAGATGAGCTTAATTAGACATGATGGACACCTTCTGGTTTTGCAGACTTTATTTAAGCTAGCAGAGTCAGTTCCACGCTTGCAATGGTGTAAAAAGTACTCACTGCACAGTGATACAGTTACACCGTTAACCCCCCCCCCTCTCCCCAGCATATAAAAAGTAGGTCACCGAGATTCTTTAAGATGCAAACAAGATGGTGTCAAACTGTCAGAAAGGCGTGCGTGGTGAGAGCGATTCAACCTAACATCTGAAATATCGAGCTGCTGCGTTTGGTGGAAGGGGGGGAAAACAGGGCGAGCGAGCTGTCACAGAGAGAGAGAGGGACTCTTGAAAGTTTGAGCTCCCGAAGGAGGCGACGTTGATCTCATTCCCGAGTATGTTTGGGGGGGGAGGGAGGAGGAATAAATAGATTTACTGTTAAGAAGTGAGCAGCGCCGTGAGAGGGGAGTCACCTGCTTCTGTTTGGGATGTTAGTCACTGGATGACCCCGGATGAGCTTTACGGTTGTGTTGGCTGATACCTTCTATCCTACTGTCAGGCTATCCATCCATCTATTTTCTACCGCTTATTCCCTCTGGGTCACGGGGGGCGCTGGTGCCTATCTCAGCTACAATCGGACGGAAGGCGGTGTACACCTTGGACAAGTCGCTATCGCAGGGCCAACACAGACAACATTCACACACTAGGGCCAATTTAGTGTTGCCAATCAACCTATCCCCAGCTTGTGGCCATCAAATTAAAGCTGCAACAATGAATCAATTAAAAAACAGATTTGATTCAAATTATGTTGCTTCGATTAATAGTTTGTGTGTAACTAATAGGGTTGTTTTGGTACCGGTGCCAAAAATTTTTTCGATACATTTTAGTACTTTTCTGAATAAAGGGGACCACAAAAAATAGCATTATAGGCTTTATTTCAACTAAAAATCAACGGTCAAATAAACATATGTACTGTATTTCAATCGAAGGACAAGTTTGTCCTTAAATAACATAGTGAACATACTAGACAACTTGTCTTTTAGTTGTAAGTAAGCAAAAAAAGGCTCCAAATTTGTCTGCTGACATACACAGTAACGTATTGTGTAATTTCTCATTCTATTATTTTGTCAAAATTATGAAGGACATGCTGTAAAAATGTATTATTAATCCACTTGTTCATTTACTGTTAATATCTGGTTATTTTCTGTTTTAACATGTTCTATCTACACTTCTGTTAAAATGTAATAATCACTTACTCTTCTGTTGTTTGGATGCTTTACATTAGTTTTGGAGGATACCACACATTTAGGTATCGACCTGATACCAAGTAGTTACAGGATCAAAAATGTATCATAGTTAAAGTCCTCACGTGTCCAGAAGGTATTTCCTGACTTTATAAACATAGTCCATCCATCCATCTTCTTCCACTTATCCGAGGTCGGGTCGCGGAGGCAGCAGCCTAAGCAGGGAAGCCCAGACTTCCCTCTCCCCAGCCATTTCGTCACGCTCCTCCAGGGGGATCCCCAGGTGTTCCCAGGCCAGCCGGGAGACATAGTCTTCCCAACGTGTCTCGGGTCCTTCCCGTGGCCTATTACCGGTCGGACTTGCCCGAAACACCTCCCTAGTACCTCGGAGTCTTGTTCACGAGTAAGGGAAGAGTGGATCGTGAGGTCGACAGGCGGATCGGTGCGGCGTCTTCAGTAATGCGGACGCTGTATCGGTCTGTTGTGCTGAAGGAGGAGCTGAGCCGGAAGGCAAAGCTCTCAATTTACCGGTCGGCCTATGTTCCCATCCTCACCTATGGTCATGAGCTTTGAGTTATAAACATAATGTGAATTTTTTTTTAAAACTATTTTTTGACTACAAAAAATATTGATGTAATCATAGTAGTATCGACTTGATACGCTATTGCACTTGGTATCATTACAGTGGATTTAAGGCATTGTGACGCGCTAGCTTTTCTTAGCTGTGACGCCGGGTAGCTATTGTATCCTCTTACGGTGAATAGTGATGGATATTTAGCTATTCCTCGTACTGCAGGGATATTTATTCGTCGCCATGAAGGCATGGATTAGTGATTTAGCAGTAGCTAAAACACTGCCGACTGCGGCTGGATGTTCGCTTCTAGCTAGCTAGCCATGTCTTAAAGCACCTCTTCTTGAGGTTATTTCAGTGTCATAGCTTCACCTTTATTTTCAGTCTTTTGGCCAAAATGAATTTGTTTTCCCTTTCCTGTTTACACACTGTGTCTGTTTGTAAGTACTTCCTGATTGTGCGCTGCCGAACATGCTCCTCTGCTCGTAAAAACCAGCAATGTGACGTCATGCCCAGGAACCGGTACTTTTCGGAGTATAGTTCCCTTTTTGATTCATTAGTACCCTGATGCTATACTAGTACCACTAAACCGTACAACCCTAGTAACTAATAAAAATTGATAAGGTCCGGACGGCATGGCTGCCCGAAACTTTTAAATATGCGGACAGAGTTTCTGCACTCCCTCTGCATTATAGCGCACTTTATTGTATTTATTTTTTCTCATTATTAATGCACGCGTTAAAAGTGCAGTTCTCATGATGACAGTGTGCATTTATTAGTGGGGAAAAAAGGTTATTGCATTTAGAAAAATATTTATTTCAACAATTTTTTTCTTGAAATATGCATTTAAGCTGTTAAGTCGGTTTTATTTAATTACTTGATTAATCGAACCAACTATTCGATAAATACTCGATTACTAAAATAATGGATAGCTGCAGCCCTAAATCATAGATTTGTGTTGGCTACATTCTAATAAGTATCGAGTGGGCGGTATAGCTCGGTTGGTAGAGTGGCCGTGCCAGCAACTTGAGGGTTGCAGGTTCGATTCCCGCTTCTGCCATCCTAGTCACTGCTGTTGTGTCCTTGGGCAAGACACTTTACTCACCTGCTCCCAGTGCCACCCACACTGGTTTAAATGTAACTTAGATATTGGGTTTCACTATGTAAAGCGCTTTGAGTCACTCGAGAAAAGCGCTATATAAATATAATTCACTTCACTTCACTTCACAATTTTATAAACAACATTAAGTTAAAGTACCAATGATTGTCACACACACACTAGATGTGGCGAAATTATTCTCTGCATTTGACCCATCAGCCTTGATCACCCCCTGGGAGGTGAGGGGAGCAGTGGGCACCAGCGGTGCCGCGCCCCGGAATCATTTCTGGTAATTTAACCCCCAATTCCAACCCTTAATGCTGAGTGCCAAGCAGGGAGGTAAAGGGCCCCATTTTTAAAGTCTTTGGTATGACTCGGCCAGGGTTTGAACTCACAACCTACCAATCTCAGGGTGGACACTCTAACCACTAGGCCACTGAGTAGGTGTAGTAGTAGCTAGCTATTGTTTTAAAATAGGCACATTTTTGGAGATGTTGCACCAGTTATTCCATTATATCTTCTCTTATGTTTCAGAGTAGTTAAAGTATAGCTTGTATAATTCACTAAAATGACTCCACAAAGCCATTGTTGACGAAATAGTCAGCAACGAGGTAGTTGTGTCTTTTCTATGGTAAATCATGGTAAGGGTTCGGGGCTGCATGAGTGCTGCCGGCATTGGGCAGCTGCGGTTCATCAAGCGAAACATGAAATCCCACATGTATGATATTACAGGGTCAGAATTAAGTGGTGGCTTTTTGTCTTGCTGAAATAAGCAGGGGCGTCCATGAAAAAGACTACGCTTGGATGGCAGCATATGTTTTTCCAAAACCTGTATGCACCTTTCAGCATTAATGGTGCCTTCCCAGATGTGTAAGTTACCCTTGCTTTGGGCACTAATGCACCCCCATTCCATCACAGATGCTGGCTTTTGAACTTTGCGTCGATAACAGTCTGGATGGTTGGCTTCCCCTTTGGTCCGGATGACACGAATATTTCCCCCAAAAATTTGAAATGTGGACTCGTCAGACCACAGAACACTTTTTCACTTTGCATCAGTCCATCTTAGATGATCTCAGGCCCAGAGAAGCCGGCGGCGTTTCTGGATGTTGTTGATAAATGGCTTTCGCTTGGTATACTAGAGCTTTAACTTGCATTTTCAGATGTAGCTGGTGCAATCGTCTAATTTAGCTAATAGGCAACGACGCAAAATTCAGGGTTTGTTTGTTGAAAACCGAGCTTTTTGGTTTGTGTCATGAGAAATGTGCTACATTGTCTCATATTTTGTCCAACGCGCACACAATGCCACTGTGTGTACATTATTGTCATCCACTTAGCAGTACATGAATAATGCATTGAGTAATCAATGATTACACATTGAGGAATCGATGATAAGTGTGACTACTTACAGGAAATGCTGCCAGGGAGGTTTTATCGGGACTCGCTTAACTTGCAGGGCTTCATTCCTGCCAAGGTTTTAGGAATCTTTCTGACGTTTTCGTGGCACATTTAAAAACAATAGAAAAGTATACATTACCAATACAATCAATAATACTATTGCAGAATTGATCAATGAATATTAGAATAACTAATATATAGGATTCTACCTGCTGAGAGGAAGATGACTACATGGGTTTAATTTGCTTTCATTTTTGTATAGAGAGGCATCACATGATTGGGATGCCAGTGCTTGCTTGCAGTTATTTCTATTCCTCATGTGCCTCTCTGGGGCCACAAAAGTCTATTAACTGAAGTTCACTAATGCAGCACTGAGAGACTGATGTCATCATCTCGCAGTAATTGCATCGCCTGTGTGTGTGTGTGTGTGTGTGCGCGCGCATGCTTGTGTGCTCTTGTATTGGTGTGTGTGTGTGTGCGTGTGTGTGGGCGGGGTGTTTCTCTGCCATCCAGCTGCATCACTATGGTGATGTGAACATTCTCAAAAGAAGTTAAGAAGATAGCAAAGTCACTTTGCTGGGTCTCTGTATATGCATATGAGATACTGTTTGTCAGTGTTTCTTAACCATGGGGCATCGTTAAGCCGCAAAGGCTTCGTAGATGGGCGCCAAAAAATATGTTTCTCAGCTCTGGTCTGTATGGGCCACAGCGGTACTCAGTTGTATTACACTTTTACACCACTTGTGGCAGTAATGATACTATCAAACAAACAGAAGGTTTACTTACACTTAGACTAACTTTAATGATCCATAAGGGAAATTGTTCCACACAGTAGCTCAGTTACAATGATGGAAAGTGTAAGGATGGAAAGGACAACGGATATGTTACGTTAATCTCATTTTTAAAAAGTAAAAAAATAACTACTTAATGCTTTTCATATGTGTTTTAAATAGCTGTTTTCAACCAAATCCATGCAATAATTTGTTTTAAGTACATGATAACATACCAAGTGTTAGGCCTGGGCCGATAACACATTTTGCCACGGCGATATATTGACCTAAACATGATTGCCGATAAATTATATTGTTGCCATTATTTATTTGAGACCAAATTAACCACTGATCCATTGATTATACATAATAATATTGAATGTATATTATTACAATTGCAATAAACTAACACTTAATTGGAATGCAAACTTTTAAATCTCCAAGTTAAATAAAACAAATAAAAAACAATAAAGGATACTCTGTCTGTTAGCAAAATTTTGAAATCACAACCAAAATCAATTAAATATGTTAAGGAGGGGCTGGGGTGCCCTCAAATATACACAAGCAAACCAACAAAGTAAATTGCTAAATAAAGTATTAACAAACAAAGTTGCACTTCAATATTGAACAGGTGGGCAGAGGCAGAGCGTCTTTTCGTATCGTTCTGGCGATTTTTAGGTCCTAAATGGCTGTCAAAGTGTACCAACTTGTCGGAATACCTACTCAGGCGTCTTCTGTCCAGGTGTGATGCATTAATTTATGATGTAGAATAAACTTACAGGGAGTAAGGAAGTGAGGAAGCAGCAGACCACTCGATGATGTAAACATAGGGACACACAGTAGTGATCACGGCTCCGCTATAAATAGTTTGTTTGCGTTAGCGCTTATAATAACAGCATCACTAATACTTCGCTAATATTCATGTCACGTAATGTAAATTAAATATTTTTGGTGCTTTTCGAATGGTTATTTGTCGGATTTTATGGGCGGAATCGTTGAGCTCCCAAGTCTGGACTCTAAGTCATAGTAAAGATGCTTAGGTGCAAAAATTATGTTTAAAGTGGTGAAGGGATATTTTCATTTGCACTTAAATTTTGCTGACTGGTTAACAAACATGTATATTATTATTATTTATCATTACTAATTTAGTTATGATTAATTTATTTTAGCACTCCTTAATTTTATGTAAATGTAGTGTTTAGAAGTTACTTATGAGTCCCTTTTTTGCAGTTTATTTGATTAGTATTTATTTTTTAAATCAGCTTGACCCAAGCCTTGATACTAATATTTGTGATTAGCACATGGTTTCATATCTTTTGGCAAGGTTTGTTTATTATTGATTTGGTTATTTATTTGAATTAGGACAATGCATATTCATCAACATAGAGCAACAATGTAAATATGCCTGAGTTAGCACAATAACTAATTTTCTTCCTTTGTCCTAAGGAGGTTGTTAGGTTAAAGTGTAAGTTAGTTCCATATAATAATTGAATACAATTCAAATCAAAAGTAATTCAGTGTTAATAATTGAATGGGCCCTGGTTGAAAAAGTTCAGAATCCCTACTGTATGTGTATTAGGGCTGCGAATCTTTGGGTGTCCCACGATTCGATTCAATATCGATTCTTGGGGTCACGATTCGATAATATATCGGTTTTTTCGATTCGATTCAAAAACGATATTTTTCCGATTCTAAACTATTCTGTATTCATTCAATACATAGGATTTCAGCAGGATCGACCCCAGTCTGCTGATATGCAAGCAGAGTAGTAGATTTAAAAAAAAAAAAAGCTTTTATAATTGTAAAGGACAATGTTTTATCAACTGATTGCTTGTAATTTGTTTGAACTATTAAACGAACCAAAGATTTGACTTATTTTATCTTTGTGAAAATATTGGACACAGTGTGTTGTCAAGCTTATGAGATACGATGCAAGTGTAAGCCACTGTGACACTATTGTTCTTTTTTAAAATTTTTTTTTTATAAATGTCTAATGATAATGTCAATGAGGGATTTTTAATCACTGCTATGCTGAAATTATAACTAATATTGATACGGTTGTTGATAATATTCATTTTTGTTTCACTACTTTTGGTTTGTTCTGTCGTGTTTGTGTCTCCTCTCAATTGCTCTGTTTATTGCAGTTATGAGTGTTGCTGGGTCAGGTTTGGTTTTGGAATTGGATTGCATTGTTATGGTATTGATGTGTAGTGGTTTGTTGGATTGATAAATAAATAAATAAATGGGTTGTACTTGTATAGCGCTTTTCTACCTTCAAGGTACTCAAAGCGCTTTGACACTACTTCCACATTTACCCATCCACACACACATTCACACACTGATGGAGCGAGCTGCCATGCAAGGCGCTAACCAGCACCAATCAGGAGCAAGGGTGAAGTGTCTTGCTCAGGACACAACGGACGTGACGAGGTTGGTACTAGGTGGGGATTGAACCAGGGACCTTCGGGTTGCGCGCGGCCATTCTCCCAATGCGCCACACCGTCCATTAATAATAAAATAATGATTAAAAAAAAAAAAATAATAATAAACCGCCCCCAAAAAAAAAATCGATTTAAAAAAAAAAAAGGAGAAAAGATTCTGTATCGCACAACGTATTCGATTCGATTCATATTCGAATCGATTTTTTTCCCACACCCCTAATGTGTATATATATTTTTGAATACATAGTTTGCCCTCTGCATGTGCAGTTTGTTACTCTATTTTAATATCCATATTTTGTGTGTGCTCAGAACTCAACAAAAATATTAAATTAAGTTCCATGGACCTCTGTAGAGATGGGTGTGACTTGACAGAAGAAACTGTCCAAATGAAAAATATTGGACTCCCGAAATGCAGGAGGAAAAGCCGCTTGTGAAGTTGGAAGGTGCCCATCCTGGCGTGACTTCCTTCCGGTTGAGTCACAGTACAGTGCTCGTTTGATAGACGCAGTGACTGAGGGTTCCGATATTGACAGACAGCGTCTAGAAGACCGCCATCAAATCACGCAGCAGCTAGTTCTGATCATCAATCGACAGTCCATAGCCAGTGAGCGCAGAGAGAAATTGTTCCTTTTCTGCGGGGTTCATGTTGGCCAGTAGATTTGTCACGATCGGCCTCCGCCGGAGTAGGACCCCAACGCAGAGATGAAAGGAATAAGAATAATAACAAACTAAGAATGCACACAAAAAGTGTGGAGGAAATAGAAATCGCACACAGAAGGTGAAAAGAGGAATAAGTAAACATTACACGGTAGCGCCACGGGAACAAGGAGCATGAATGGAGCCAGAGCAGAGGGGATGAACGCAACTGGAAGGGTGAATCATCAGGAATCTACTGGCGCCGAGTAAATGAACTGGAGAGCTTAAGTAGTCAGGAGGAAATGGGTATCAGATGTGTGCGATTGTGGCTGTGCTCCGTAGCCCGAAAACCAGGCACAGCAAGAGAAAGCAGACAGGCGGCAGCACAGCTGCCATTTCATTAAATCAAGTTCGGTGCAGCTAAGGATACAAGTGCATCCCTCAACTAAATTTTGTCAAAAGTAAAAAAAAAAAAAACAATAGTTATATTTTTGAGCGTGTTCAGGATTACAGTTAATTAGTTAAAGTACCAATGATTGTCACACACACACTAGGTGTGGTAAAATGTGTCCTCTGCATTTGACCCATCCCCTTGATCACCCCCTGGGAAGTGAGGGGAGCAGTGGGCAGCGGCGGTGCCGCGCCCGGGAATCATTTATGGTGATTTAACCCCCAATTCCAACCCTTGATGCAGAGTGCCAAGCAGGGAGGCAATGGGTCCCATTTTTATAGTCTTTGGTATGACTCGGCTGGGGTTTGAACTCACAACCCACCGATCCCAGGGCGGACACTCTAACCATTAGGCCACTGAGTAGTAGACGGTTATCCCTCGCAACATCACACATCTCTCTTTTTAAGCATATTTTACTTATTTTTGGCATTTTCAAGCATAAATATGGCTAAATGAAATAGATGAGACCAAACCAATCACGCTTTTCAGTATTGTGGCCACTAATTTGCTCAGCCTCAGGCAGCATGAATTTATATCCGAATGTTAAGGTGACTATGTGGATGTTATTTCCTAACTATCACAATGTCAGAATCTATAATAAGGATATATATATACATACATTCATTTTATTCATATATATATATATATATATATATATATGTGTGTGTATATGTATGCATGTATATGTATGTATATACATATACATACATATATATATATATATATATATATATATATATATATGTATATACATACATATACATACACACATATATGTATATA
>NC_084619.1:11619306-11621806 GCF_033978795.1 Nerophis ophidion
CAGACATCAGGCTGCATTGACTTGACTGTTCTGAAGTGACAGAATTATCAAGTTATGGTGCGGGAACAAGCACTTTTTGTGTCGTTCTCGCCATTTTCAGGTCCTAAATGACTATCAAAGTGTCCCAACTTGTGCGATTATATCCTTAGCCATCTGCTTTTCAGATGAGATGCATAATTTATGATACAAAATAAATTTACTGGGAGCAAGGAAGCGAGGAAACCACTCGATGATGTTAACATAGGGATGCACTGTAGAGATCACGTTGCCGCTATAAATAGTTTGTCTGTGTTAGCGCTTATAATCACAATATCGGCGTGGCGAAGTGGGAGAGTGGCCGTGCGCAACCCGAGGGTCCCTTGTTCAAATCCCACCTAGTACCAACCTCGTCACGTCCGTTGTGTCCTGAGCAAGACACTTCACCCTTGCTCCTGATGGGTGCTGGTTGGCGCCTTGCATGGCAGCTCCCTCCATCAGTGTGTGAATGTGTGTGTGAATGGGTAAATGTGGAAGTAGTGTCAAAGCGCTTTGAGTACCTTGAAGGTAGAAAAGCGCTATACAAGTACAACCCATTTATCATTTATTTATTTAATATTCAAGTCACGAAATGCAAATGGAGTATTGTTGGCACTTTTTAAATGGTTATTTATTGGATTTTATGGCCGAAATAGTGGAGCTCCCATTGGCTCAGCTGTAAGCAGACTTTTATTTATGTTTATTTAAGATTTAGAATGCATAAAAAATAAAAAAATAAACATCCATCTCTTGGAATGTTGCCTATTACATACTACTAAGTAATATACTATATACCAAAGACAGCACACACCTGTTCTACCTGCTACCATTAGGCAGGTGCATCTGAGCCAGCACAAACAAATTTAGAGATAGCTTATTTCCCAGAGCTGTCACCATGTTGAACTCTAACTTATAATAATAATAATAATTCACCCCTATAGAGTATCATGCCCTAATAGTCTACTGCAGTGGTTCTCAACCTTTTTTCAGTAATGTACCCCCTGTGAACATTTTTTTAATTCAAGTACCCCCTAATCCGAGCAAAGCATATTTGGTTGAAAAAAAGAGATAAAGAATTAAAATACAGCACTATGTCATCAGTTTTTGATTTATTAACTGTATAACGGTGCAAAATATTGCTCATTTGTTGTGGTCTTTCTTGAACTATTTGAAAAAAAGATATAAAAATAACTAAAAACTTGTTGAAAAATAAACAAGTGATTCAATTATAAATAAAGATTGTAATAGAGATCCATCTGGATTCATCAACTTAATTCTAAACATTTCTTCACTAAAAATACATTTTTAACATCAATATTTATGGAACATGTCCACAAAAAAATATATCTGTCAAAACTGAATATTGCATTGTTCCATTTTTTTTTCACAGTTTATGAACTTTCATTCATATTTAGTTGAAGTATCATTCAATAAATATATTTATAAAGGATTTTTGAACTGTTGCGGTTTTTAGAATATTAAAAAAAAAAATCTCACGTACCCCTTAGCATACCTTCAAGTACCCCCAGGGGTACGCGTATCCCCATTTGAGAACCACTGCTCTACTGTGCAATACTACCCTTCGAGTGCAATACGTCCGACACTGATTGTTATTTATTACTTCGGTACTCTTGTCTTGTTCTGTATATAGTACAGTATTTTGTATTATTATAGTGTTTTGTATATTGTACAGGATTGCTTATTATTTTTATTGGATAGTAGTCTGTTTATTTCAATTGTTAGTTTTACCTCTTGTGTTATTTATTTTACCCCATATTTGTTCCCACTACCGCACCTTAAGTTGGAGTCTTTAATCTCGTTATATGCAGATATAATGACAATAAAGTCTATTCTATTGTTTACAATCATTATAAAAGCTTGACGACGGATGGATTTTTTTTCACAAATATTTCCTATATGACAAAACTTCTAAGTATTCATTTTCTTGCGTCTTTAGCGGAGGATTTGCATCTTCTCTCTAATTAGCGCACCCTTTATGATTAAAAAAGAAAGAAAAAGTGGTTTAATAGTAGATGCACTGCAGGACCGCTTCTTGAATGCCCATAAAATGTACAACATGTCTTCAGCAGGGCTTCACGGTGGCAGAGGGGTTAGTGCGTCTGCCTCACAATACGAAGTTCCTGCAGTCCTGGGTTCAAATCCAGGCTCGGGGTCTTTCTGTGTGGAGTTTGCATGTTCTCCCCGTGAATGCGTGGGTTCCCTCCGGGTACTCCGGCTTCCTCCCACTTCCAAAGACATGCACCTGGGGATAGGTTGATTGGCAACACTAAATTGGCCCTAGTGTGTGAATGTGAGTGTGAATGTTGTCTGTCTATCTGTGTTGGCCCTGCGATGAGGTGGCGACTTGTCAAGGTTGACCCCGCCTACCGCCCGAATGCAGCTGAGATAAGTGCCAGCGCCCCCCGCGACCCCGAAAGGGAATAAGCGGTAGAAAATGGATGGATGGATGTCTTCAGCATGTTTG
>NC_084619.1:11626806-11639306 GCF_033978795.1 Nerophis ophidion
TTTGCGACGCAGGAGTGATCACTTTCAAAGCATGTCAACTATTTAATTGGTAAATCTGTGTTGTCTCTGCCACAGGGATGACCAAGATGTCAAAGATGATTGAGGAGCGACAACAGGAGCTGACGCACCAGGAGCACAGACAGATGCTCGTCAGCTCCATGAGCACCGTTAAAGAGTTGCTTCCTGTCCTTATATCAGGTTTGTGCGTGTGTGCATGTGCATGTGCATGTGCGTGTGCGAACGTCCATGTGAGTGCACCACAAAAAGCCAAAGAGAGCAGGTCACTGAGCATGCCACGGTTGTTATAGCAACACTGATGACAGTCATTAGTTGCAGGCGCTGCATTGTATTGCGAGCTGTTGTCTTAAACGCTGCATCAACTCACAGCTTTCTAAGTGCACCACAGGCATTTCCTGCATGTATCGAGAAACCATTGCCAGTACCTGTAAATAAAAAGAAACCATTTCCGTATTCCTTGTTACACACATGCAGGGGTTGCATAAAATCCAGGCGTGCAGGTCTTGCCAGAACACCGGCTCCAATTTGAGAGCAATCTGCAACCAACGAATCGTCTATCCACAGTGCGAAACGGCTTGTAAGATACTAATCCTCACCACCATGGTGGAAAAAAACGTAGTTTCGTCAAAGCACGGCAGAAAAAAAACTTATTCCAAGTATTATTATCACTGGAGGACTAAAGGAAAATGAATGGCTAAGCATGCTACACACACACGAGCAGGACGACAGAAGAAGCTAACCGCTAAAGCTTCAATGTAAAGTAGGGGTTATCAATCAAGATGTTGATACTAAGTGATTAGATTTGTATTTTTCCTTTGTTTGTATTTGCTATCACAAATTTTTTTTTTTTGGACCATATAGGATCCAAAAAACCGCAAAAAATTAAAAACCTTATATAAATCCTATAATGAAAGCAATACATGACGTACAGTAAGTGTCTGTATTAGCTATAATAACTAATATCAAAATGACTACTGTATGTGTCACAGGCTGAAGCAAATCTTCGTTGACAGAGATGTTGAAATGTAATATTTATTCTACACATTTTCACAGCATTAGAAACCATTAGTAAATAAGACATGGGAAGAGTTCGGGGAAGCCATGGAAAACGACTTCCGGACGGCTTCGAAGCAATTCTGGACCACCGTCCGCCGCCTCAGGAAGGGGAAGCAGTGCACTATCAACACCGTGTATGGTGCGGATGGTGTTCTGCTGACCTCGACTGCGGATGTTGTGGATAGGTGGAAGGAATACTTCGAAGACCTCCTCAATCCCACCAACACGTCTTCCTATGAGGAAGCAGTGCCTGGGGAATCTGTGGTGGACTCTCCTATTTCTGGGGCTGAGGTCGCTGAGGTAGTTAAAAAGCTCCTCGGTGGCAAGGCCCCAGGGGTGGACGAGATCCGCCCGGAGTTCCTTAAGGCTCTGGATGCTGTGGGGCTGTCTGGTTGACAAGACTTTGCAGCATCGCGTGGACATCGGGGGCGGTACCTCTGGATTGGCAGACCGGGGTGGTGATTCCTCTCTTTAAGAAGGGGGACCGGAGGGTGTGTTCCAACTATCGTGGGATCACACTCCTCAGCCTTCCCGGTAAGGTTTATTCAGGTGTACTGGAGAGGAGGCTACGTCGGATAGTCGAACCTCGGATTCAGGAGGAACAGTGTGGTTTTCGTCCTGGTCGTGGAACTGTGGACCAGCTCTATACTCTCGGCAGGGTTCTTGAGGGTGCATGGGAGTTTGCCCAACCAGTCTACATGTGCTTTGTGGACTTGGAGAAGGCATTCGACTCGGGAAGTCCTGTGGGGAGTGCTCAGAGAGTATGGGGTATCGGACTGTCTGATTGTGGCGGTTCCGTTCCCTGTACGATCAGTGCCAGAGCTTGGTCCGCATTGCCGGCAGTAAGTCGAACACATTTCCAGTGAGGGTTGGACTCCGCCAAGGCTGTCCTTTGTCACCGATTCTGTTCATAACTTTTATGGACAGAATTTTTAGGCGCAGTCAAGGCGTTGAGGGGTTCCGGTTTGGTAACCGCAGGATTAGGTCTCTGCTTTTTGCAGATGATGTGGTCCCTGATGGCTTCATCTGACCGGGATCTTCAGCTCTCGCTGGATCGGTTCGCAGCCGAGTGTGAAGCGACCGGAATGAGAATCAGCACCTCCAAGTCCGAGTCCATGGTTCTCGCCTGGAAAAGGGTGGAGTGCCATCTCCGGGTTGGGGAGGAGACCCTGCCCCAAGTGGAGGAGATCAAGTACCTAGGAGTCTTGTTCACGAGTGAGGGAAGAGTGGATCGTGAGATCGACAGGCGGATCGGTGCGGCGTCTTCAGTAATGCGGACGTTGTACCGATCCGTTGTGGTGAAGAAGGAGCTGAGCCGGAAGGCAAAGCTCTCAATTTACGGTCGATCTACGTTCCCATCCTCACCTATGGTCATGAGCTTTGGGTCATGACCGAAAGGATAAGATCACGGGTACAAGCGGCCGAAATTAGTTTCCTCCGCCGTGTGGCGGGTCTCTCCCTTAGAGATAGGGTGAGAAGCTCTGCCATCCGGGAGGAACTCAAAGTAAAGCCGCTGCTCCTTCACATCGAGAGGAGCCAGATGAGGTGGTTCGGGAATCTGGTCAGGATGCCACCCGAACGCCTCCCTAGGGAGGTGTTTAGGGCACGTCCAACCGGTAGGAGGCCACGGGGAAGACCCAGGACACGTTGGGAAGACTATGTCTCCCGGCTGGCCTGGGAACGCCTCGGGATCCCCCGGGAAGAGCTTAGATGAAGTGGCTGGGGAGAGGGAAGTCTGGGTTTCCCTGCTTAGGCTGTTGCCCCCGCGACCCGACCTCGGATAAGCGGAAGATGATGGATGGATGGATGGATGGATAGTAAATAAGAGGCTACAAAGAAGGTGAAATAACTCTTGGAAATTACTGGCTTTTTAATGGCCAAAGGTATAGATGTGTGTGTCCAAGCTAAAGGAAACGGCAGGCTGTCTTTTTTTAGTAGATTTATTACCATCTTAGGCAAGCCAGGTAATGTTTGCTGTGGTCTGGAACAACATGGCACACAAACAACTATCTGAAATGCAGCCAATATCAAATAGAGATAACGTATCATGAGACATGTAAAACTAAATTATAAACAAAGAGGATAAAAGTAAAGGAAATTAAATCAGCTCAAATATACCTACAAATGAGGGCATGATGCAATATGTACATACAGCTAGCCTAAAGAGCATGTTAGCATTGATTAGCTTGCAGTCATGCACTCACCAAATATGACTGATTAGCACGCAGAGTCAATAAATCAACAAAGCGCACCTTTATGCATTCACGCACAGCATAAAAATGTTTGGTGGACAAAATGAAACAAAGGAGTGGAATATTTTACATGTAAACAAACTGTTGCGTCACAGTCCACACTATGGTGAGTTCAAGAACTGCCGAAATTAGTAGGACAAAACAATGTTCACTGAATACTCTCATCAGTGAAGCATACACACAAACATGTTAAACAGTGGGCTTTCTAACAATTGGGAAGGTTTGTGTCATGTTTGTCTTTAAACAAAAACATACTAAAACATACAAATAATTTCCCCTCATCTTTTTCCATTTTCAATCCTTTTTTAAATATGCTCTAAGGAGCCACTCGAGTGGCACTAAAGAGCCCCGGGTTGCTAACCGACGCCTTAACCCATCGGTGTCAAACACCCGCCGTGTAATTCATTTGGCCCTTGAGGCAATACCAAATTAACATTAGAGCTGGCCCGCCGGTATTATAACACCGCATTCACCGCTAATACTCATAACTTGCCAACCCTCCTGATTTTCAGTGCCCCTCTCAAAAGTCTCCTGGGGCAACCGTTCTCCCGAATTTCTCCGATTTCCACCCGGACAACAATATTGGAGGCGTGCCTTAAAGGCACCGCCGCTAGCGTCCTCTACAACCAGTCGTCACGTCCGTTTTTCCTCCATTCAAACAGCGTCCCAGCCCCTGTCACATGATAAACGCGGCTTCTACACACACATAAGTGAATGCAACGCATACTTGGTCAACAGCCATACAGGTCACACTGAGGGTGCCCGTATAAACCACTTTAACACTGTTACAAATATGCGCCACACTGTGAACCCACACCAAACAAGAATGACAAACACATTTCGGGAGAACATCCACACCGTAACAGAACATAAACACAGCAGAACAAAGACCCAGAACCCCTTGCGGCACTAACTCTTCCGGGATGCTACAATATACACCCTTGCTACCACCAAACCCCGCTCACCTCCTTGTTTCAAATTGATTAGCCTGTGGAAAAGTTAATGTTGATATTTACCCCAGAAGGCTGCATATAGAAAAGAGGCATTCAATTTTTTATTTAGATTTTATTTAATATACCATTGATGTTTTTGTTTGTTTTGTGAAAGTTGATTTTGCACTATTAAGTTATATAAGCGTTGCTTGTTCCATATTCAGTCTGAAAGCAAATCAGTGTAGCAAACTGAGCAATAATGAACATTTTATTCATGCACTTTCTCTTGCTACTTCAAGGCTTGAATGTTTGATTCATTCATTATTGTTATTTTATTTTCAAATGTATTATTAGCCTGTGGAAAAAGTTCATTTGGATATTTACCTCAGAAGGCTGCAAATAGAAAAGAGGCATTCAATTTTTATCAAAATGTTATTTGATATGCCTTTGATATTTTTCAATTATTATTATTTGAAACTCGCTTTTGCATGTCACTATAAAGTTATATAAGCCCTGCTTGTTCAATATTCAATGCAAAACTTGTTTGGGTCCCTATTAAAAGGTTAATTTGTTCAACCTTAGCCCGCGGCTTTGTTCACTTTTAAATTTTGGCCCACTCTGTGTTTGAGTTTGACAACCCTGCATTAACCTGAAACTTCACTCACTGTATCAATTTCCCCACCGGGAATGACCTTAATGAAAAAAAAAACACCATTTAACTTTGTCGTGATGACATTCCAAATGATCTCTGCCTAACTTTCCGTCCTCAGCGATAAAGATTTTCGTGGCAACAAAGAGCGGCCTGAGGCACTGGCGTGGAGGAGGCCGAGAGGAACCGACTTTTCACCTTTGAGAAGATGAGCGGCGAGATCAACGAGATCATCAGAGTCCTACAGCTCACCACGTGGGACGAAGACGCCTGGGCTAACAAGGTACGACGCTCGCCCGGACACTAGCCCTTAATAGATTGCATTTTCGCCACACGTGCACGGATACACTCTGATAGGCCTTTTTGCTGCAGAGAGCATCTCTCAGGCCACTCTTTACTTTCTGTGATTCACTTTTTTCTTTTGGCTTGATAGTGTAACCCCTTTTTCCTTTTCCTTCTTTACCTTCCTCCTCCATTATTTTCCTCCTTGTAGAAGGTAAGCCTGTTTCTCTCCCCATCTGCAGCCTCCAGCATGCACATGTGTGTATGTGTGTGTACAGTAGTTTACGAGAAACATTTATATGAACTTTTATAAATGTAAACGTAGTGTAGTGTTGGTAGCTAACAGCCTGTGTGTCATGTGTTTCAGTCAACTGATGTACTGTATATGTAACCCATCAATATATTGTCATATGGAGTGCATCTGTTTAATTTCAGACAATTTGCTGTAAATAGTGGCAATAACCTGCATATTTTAATATCTTTACTCACCAGCTCAGGTAGTGTATGACAGTGTTTTTCAACCTTTTATGAGCCAAGGCACATTTTATTCATTGAAAAAATCCCGAGGCACACAACCAGCAGAAATCATTTAAAAAAAATTAAACTCAGCACAGCCGATATTGACAATAAAAAGTCATTTTCGCAATTGTTGGATATGAATTCAAACCATAACCAACCATGCTTCACTATAACTCTTCTCTCAAAGTAAGTGTTCTGTCGTGACCTGTCACATCATGTTGTGACTTATTTTGAGGTTTTTGACGTTCTCTTGTGTGTCGTGTTTTAGGTATTGTCTTGCTCTCCTATTTCGGTGCCTTTTCCTGTTCTGTTGGTATTTTTCTGCAGCGGTTTCATGTCTTTTTTGAACGCTATTACCGTACCTGCTTTGTTTTGGCAATCAAGACTATTTAAGTTGTGCGGACGCTATCCTTCTTTGTGGGGACATTGTTGATTGTCATGTCATGTACGGATGTACTTTGTGGACGCCGTCTGCTCCACGCGCTGTAAGTCTTTGCTGTCGTCCAGCATTTTGTTTTTGTTTACTTTACAGCAAGTTAAATTTTAGATTTGTTTTGCATAGCCATCCCCAAGCTTCAATGCTTTTTCTTAGCTGAACTCGCCTTTTGTTTATTTTTGGTTTAAGCGTTAGATGCCTTTTTACCTACATGCTGCCTCCCTCATGTTGTGATCACGACAAACCTTGTGCCTGACATCCATCCATCCATCCATTTTCTACCGCTTATTCCCTTTCGGGGTCGCGGGGGGCGCTGGCGCCTATCTCAGCTACAATCGGGCGGAAGGCGGGGTACACCCTGGACAAGTCGCCACCTCATCGCAGGGCCAACACAGATAGACAGACAACATTCACACTCACACACTAGGGCCAATTTAGTGTTGCCAATCAACCTATCCCCAGGTGCATGTCTTTGGAAGTGGGAGGAAGCCGGAGTACCCGGAGGGAACCCACGCATTCACGGGGAGAACATGCAAACTCCACACAGAAAGATCCCGAGCCTGGATTTGAACCCAGGACTGCAGGACCTTCGTATTGTGAGGCAGACGCACTAACCCCTCTTCCACCGTGTGCCTGACATCTACAAAGCAATTAGCTACCTTCCGCCACCTACTGATATGGAAGAGTATTGCGTGGTTACTCTGCCGAGCTCTAGACAGCATTCACACTCAACAACGGCACATTATTTGCGAATTATAATTATTGGTTAAGTAAAAAAAAATGTTTTTAACCCAATTAGATGAAAATTCATAATCTCCCACGGCACACCAGATTGTATCTCACGGCACACTCGTGTGCCGCAGCACAGTGGTTGAAAAACACTTGTGTATGACATGGTAATGTTGTTTTAACCGCGCTCGGAAATGTTTTCGATTGCTTTTTTTTTAACACCACAGATGATAAAAATCACTCGTCTAACCTGTAACACAGCATGTTTTGATGCACACAACATGCGCACACTGATTTGTCCTTGTGTGTGGTGTGTGTGTGCGTGTGTGCGGTGTGCTGCTTCCTCCCGAGGTCATAAATTATATAAAAAATAAGCTGATCCAGACACATCCATATTACATGAGCAGGTGAATGGCTCCACTCAAGCGTTTGATCGTCCCCTGAGCTTGAAATAAATGTTTTTCTCTATTATATGGAGAACAAATGGGCATTTATTAACCGGTGTTTATATTACATATAACAGTTTTAATGGCCTATTGATGAAGGATGAGCATCATAATCAACTGGTCAATTAACTGATTATTACAAATGATGTTGAACTTGAAGCATTTTAAACAATGAATCATTGTATCTTTATCAAAAATTACAATCGTATGGTATCAGAGGGTTGGTTTTGTCATTGCACAAGTACAACGAAACTTTGTTTTCAGCACAAACCCGTTTAAGATTGGCCAAACAAACAGTGTACAGGGTTACAGAACAGGAACGCTGATATGTTGCCATAAGGCGCCCCGGTAAAAGATGGACAAAAGGTAAACGCCGGGGAGGATGAGTAAAAAAATACAATAGAGACTGGGCTCCTAGAGGGGAACAGTATGGAGTGGAAAAAAAAAATTCATAGCAAAGCACATATACATTTTACGACATAAAACTCGAGACTTGCAACAGAGGGCAGGGAAGTGGGGGCTACTGTGCTTAAAACTAGGTTTCGTTGCACTTTTGCAATGACAATAAAGACCTAGCTACCTTGAACTGGGTAAGAAACAGGAAGCAATAGGTGAAGCTAGGCGAACACTCGTCTGCAACGCTAAATATATCCAGAGGCGTACGCCAGGGATCAATACCGGGACCAAATATTGTTTGAATCTTTGTATAAATCACTTTTGTAACGTTACAAAAGACTTAAAGTTAGTATTATTTTCTACATGCAACACTTTATGCTGTTAAGGAAACATTTCATCCACAATCTTTAAATAAGACAAGACGTATTTCCTTTTCTGTGTGTTTAAAGGGTCATAATTTTCTCCTGGTGCTTCCATGTTATTGTGCTTCAAATGTTGCACGGACAAAGTTTTATTTAAAAAGCCATCTTCAGGACGCTTTCCGACCCTCTCCTTTTGTGGGCACTCTTACTTACATGCCTCCACTTTGACTACATCTTCTCCCTGCCATCTTTGTTGTACCGGTAGTTTTAAGCACTTCTATAGCGAGTCTACTGACAGATAGACATTTGAAGTGTACGCTACTTTGTATAAGAGACAGCAACAGCGGAGGATGCATGTGCATGTACGAGCCAGTCTGCCCCATAACAAGAGGAGAGAGACAAAGAAGGAACTTATCGACTACAACTGAATAAAAATGGTGGGCTGGCACAAGCTCTTTGGGTGAATCTCCACCATATATGGAGATACAGTATTACTGACTGGGGGTAAAATGCCGCTGATTTTTAATTGTTGCAAAGAAATTTTCTATTTTATCAGCAAAAATATTCATATTTACACACAAAAGTGCTGAAAATTGGTACCATATCGGTTTTAAATGTGAACGGCATCCACTCCTTTTATCCTTTTGTTGTTTTTCAAATAATAATTTGGTGAGAACGCACACATAATAGAAGAAATGAACAAATCAAAGATTTGGTTTGACAAAAAACAGACTATTCTTAAACACAGTAAAACTAAAATAATGCTATTTGGTAGAAGAGAAAGTCAAGCACAAAAACAAATATACATTGAGAGAGTAAATGAAATCACATTTTTGGGTGTAATAAAATTAATAGAATTGTCTTATAAAAATATACAACATGAGGTGGCAAGAAATACATCAATAATGCATAAAGCTAAATATGTATTGGAACAAAAAAATCACTCCCATATTCTCTATTGCTCGCGAGTGTTACCATATCTGAGTTATTGTGCAGAAATATGGGGAAATAACTACAAAAGTACATTTTCTAACGGTGTTACAAAAGAAAAAATGTATTTAAGGAACTTCATTTATTGGATCACAAATACTGAAATTCCACGATATAAGGAATTTGCAAACAGCCAAGATGTTGCACAAAGTAAACCTGCTACCCAACAACGTACAATTCTTCTTAAAAATAGAGGATTAATAAAACCTCGGAGAATAATGTAATTATTTTTTATTTATTTACATACAACACTTAAAAGCTTTACTGCAGGGGTGTCAAACTCAAATACAGAGTGGGCCAAAATTTAAAACTGAACAAAGCTGCGGGCCAAGGTTGAACAAGTTAACCTTTTAAGACAGGGGTGCCCATTACGTCGATCGCGAGCTACCAGTCGACCGGGGGGGTGTGTCAGTCGATCTCCAGCCAGGCTTTTAAAAAAAATAGACCTAAAAATTAGTGATCATCAATCTTCACCAAGACGTCACTTAAATGACATTCACAGTACCGGAGGGTCTTGTGAGATGACGCTGGCTGCTGCAAGATCATTATTATGAAAATATGACCGAGAGGAAGGCGAGAAACACTTTTTATTTCAACAGACTCTCGCGCCGTACCTTCCGTCAAAACTCTAAAGGCCGACTGCACATTTCCTATCTTCACAATAAAAGCCCTGCTTCATGCTGCCTGCGCTAACTAAATACAGAGTCTCGGAAAACTGGCGTGCACAAGCGATCCCTCAGAAAGCTGGCGTGCACATCACTTGTGCACGCCAGCTTTCCGAGACTCTTATTTTTTTAGCGCAGGCAGCATGAAGCAGGGCTTTTATTGTGAAGATAGGAAATGTGCAGTCGGCCTTTAGAGTTTTGACGGAAGGGACGGCGCGAAAGTCTGTTGAAATAAAAAGTGTTTCTCGCCTTCCTCTCTGTCATTTTTTCA
Source organism: Nerophis ophidion (assembly GCF_033978795.1). Classification (NCBI taxonomy): domain Eukaryota; kingdom Metazoa; phylum Chordata; class Actinopteri; order Syngnathiformes; family Syngnathidae; genus Nerophis; species Nerophis ophidion. The sequence goes on from NC_084619.1 coordinate 11,636,810, forward strand.
TAATAATGAACTGGCAGCAGCCAGCGTCATCTCACAAGACCCTCAAGTGCCGTGAATGTCAATCAAGCAAGCTACGGAATTTGCCGCCAATGTTTTTCTTGTAAAGTGTATGGAAGCTGGATGAATTAGATGCCAAAAACCAACCACTTTCATGTGGTAATGTACAGAAAGGACAACTTTTTTTCTCCTCCATTTGAAAATGTGGGCGTTATCATCATTACTGTCTGATTCCAATCAATGCAAGTCATCAGAATCAGGTAATACACCAACTTATATTATTGTCTTTGTGAAAGAAAGACATCTATATGTGTTACACATGCTTGTATTATCATTAAACACATTTAACGTGTTTACAAAAATGTCTCTTTCATAAATAAATAAATATAAATGATATATATAAATGAGGTAGATCCCCTCGAGTTGGTCAATTGAAAAGTAGCTCGCCTGCAGAAAAAATGTGGGCACCCCTGTTTTAAGAGGACCCAAACAAGTTTTGCATTGAATATTGAACAAGCTAGGGAGTGGGGTTTGGTGGTAGCGTGGGTGTATATTGTAGCGCCCCAGAAGAGTTAGTGCTGCAAGGGAATCTGGGTATTTATTCTGTTGGGTTTATGTTGTGTTACGGTGCGGATGTTCTCCCGAAATGTGTTTGTCATTCTTGTTTGGTTTGGGTTGACAGTGTGGCGCATATTTGTAACAGTGTTAAAGTTGTTTATACGGCCATTCACTTGTATTCACTTATGTGTGTGTAAAAGCCGTAAATATTATGTGACCGGACCGGCACGCTGTTTGTATGGAGGAAAAGGGGATGTGACGACAGGTTGTAGAGAACGCTAAAGGCAATGTGCTTAAGGCCCCCAATATCGTTGTCCCGGTGGAAATCGGGAGAAATTCGGAAGAATGGTTGTCCCGGGTGATTTTCGGGAGGGGCACTGAACTTCGGGAGTCTCCCGAGAAAATCGGGAAGGTTGCTGTTATTGCGGCACCACCTCTAATGTTAATTAGATATAGCCTCAAGGGCCAAAAAATTACACGGCCGGCCAAATTTGGCCCACGGGCCAGAGTTTGACACCCGTGCTTTACTGTATCAATATGTGGAAATAAATTATGGAATGGATTAAGTAAAGAAATCAAACACTGTAATATGAGTTAGTGTAAACTGCCTAAACACAAAGTGTTTACAAAGTACAAAGAAGAAGAAACATGACAATCATTTAGAATTTACTGATAATCTTACCCATCTCACTGTATGCAATACAGCGTACGTCACTATTTATTATTTGTTTTAAAAATGTAATATTTTTGGAGTAAATTGTGTACAAATTGAGAACAGGAACTGAACAAAAGTGTTAGCAATTGATATGAAATAGAAAAGGGGTAGGGTTAATTACGCTCTGCTTCTTCTTACTCCCTTTCAAACATGTTGAAAAGAGAAACTGGAAATGGTGATGTCCATCCATCCATCCATCCATTTACTACCACTTGCCCCTTTCGGAGTCGCGGCGAGTGCTGGAGCCTATCTAGCTTTATGTCATGTTGTAATTGTATGTATGCATTGACTGTCTGAAAACACTCCAGATAAAATGCGCTGCACTACTTGGCTGCAACCAGCAGAGGCGTTGTTGGTGCGTTCTCAACGAGTTTGCAATAGAAGATAGAGCAACTTGCTCTTTACTAATATTAGTCAGGTGCTAGCGTATCAACATTAGCTTGTTAACTTTTTTTAGATAATGTTTCAGGCGTACACCTCAGACATCTAACTTGGTATTTAACATATGCTAACTGTTGGCATGCCGTTTACAGTGGGGCAAAAAAAGTATTTAGTCAGCCAAAGATTGTGCAAGTTCTCCCACTTAAAATGATGACAGAGGTCTGTAATTTTCATCATAGGTACACTTCAACTGTGAGAGACAGACTGTGGAAAAAAAATCCAGGAATTCACATTGTAGGAATTCTAAAGAATTTATTTGTAAATTATGCTGGAAAATAAGTATTTGGTCAACCATTCAAAGCTCTCACTGATTGAAGGAGGTTTTGGCTCAAAATCTTACGATACAAGGCCCCATTCATTCTTTCCTTAACATGTATCAATCGTCCTGTCCCTTTAGCAGAAAAACAGCCCCAAAGCATGATGTTTCCACCCCCATGTTTCACAGTAGTTATGGTGTTCTTGGGATGCAACTCAGTATTCTTCTTCCTCCAAACACGGCGAGTTAAGTTTATACCAAAATGGATACATGGATGATACAGCAGAGGATTGGTAGAATGTCATGTGTTTGGATGAAACCAAAATAGAACTTTTTGGTATAAACTCAACTCGTCGCGTTTGGAGGAAGAAGAATACTGAGTTGCATCCCAAGAACACCATACCTACTGTGAAGCATGGGGGTGGAAACATCATGCTTTGGGGCTGTTTTTCTGCTAAAGGGACAGGACGATTGGTCCGTGTTAAGGAAAGAATGAATGGGGCCATGTATCGTGAGATTTTGAGGCAAAA
>NC_084619.1:11646806-11654306 GCF_033978795.1 Nerophis ophidion
TTATTTTCCCTATCATTTTATGCTCGTCTTTGTGCTTTTCCCTAAAAAGCATCTTCCTGTCTTTTTGTTGTTGTTGTTTTAGAGGTAAAGGTGACAGTCCGGAGGCCCGTGCATTGGCAAAGCAAATCGGGGCGGCCCTGCTGAACTTGCAAGCCAAAACCAACCGGGCGGTGGCCAACATGAGGCCCGCCAAGCCCGCAGTCACTCTGGAGGGGAAGATGGAGCAAGCGCTACGCTGGGTTGCTAACCCTGGTGTGGATGATAGAGGTGTAGGTGAGTGACTTTGACAACTACAATAAGAAGGGAGCACTTGCACACATCGTGTATGAGCTACAAAGTGTGAGACATACTGATCTACAATTACCCTCAGAAACACAAGCATGTTTTAAATCCTCGGTTTTGTGTGACTGTTGTTTAATTATCATCACCTGTTCCCTCCCATGCTGCCTCATGGGAGCAGAATATGAGAGACTAGAGTGGAACACAGGTACTTCCATTTTTTTCCTTTTCCAGTTTCATGACTTCAGAACATACTGTGTGGTACAAAAATCAAAGTCTCTAATTGGCAAAAGCCCAAAAAACATTGGCATTAAGAGCTGTGGCTGTAGAAAACCTCCTGATGTGGTGTGTTTTTATTTATATATATATATATATATATATATATATATATTTATTAACGGCACCTGATGGCAGTAATTGCATTTGAAGTGTCATGAGCAGCTTTCTGTACCACTTTAAAGACCTACTGAAACCCACTACTACCGACCACGCAGCCTGATAGTTTATATATCAATGATGAAATATTAACATTGCAACAAATGCCATTACGGCCTTTTTAGTTTACTAAATTACAATTTTCAATTTCCCGCTGAGTTTTTTGTTGAAAACGTCGCGGAATGATGACGCGTATGACGACGTGTGTTTGTGACGTTATTGGTTGGAGGGGACGTATTAGCTCAGCACCATTTACTGCTAAAAGTCGTCTCTTTTCATCGCATAATTACACAGTAATTTGGACATCTGTGTTGCTGAATCTTTTGCAATCTGTTCAATTAATAATGGAGACTAAAAAGAACAATTCTGTTGGCGGAAAGCGGTGTATTGCAGCCGCCTTTAGCACCGAGACACAGCCGGTGTTTCTTTGTTTGTTGTGAAGCTTTAACACAGAGCGGTCAAGCGAACATGTTTCTCTACGTCAACCAGCATGTTTTTGGATGGGAAAATTGTGATATGTATCTTACCGGAGACATCAGTGGATTATGCGTCCTCCTGCAGTAGCTGTCAAAAAAGGCAGCTGTGAGCTTGGCTCCTCGGCTTCTCTCTGAGACACTGGCGTGTTCACCGCAGCCATCCGACTTTGAGGTATGTCTTTACAATCTCACTAAAACACTATTAAAACAATAAGCAGATAAGGGATCTTCCAGAATTATCCTAGTAAATGTGTCTAATTACATCTGAAACGCTCACACTGCTGCCGCCTGGAGCCGCCGCTTTTTATTTTATTTTATTTTATTTTATTTTTTTTTTAGTCCTTCACTATCAATATCCTCAACCACAAATCTTTCATCCTCGCTCAAATTAATGGGGAAATTGTCGCTTTCTCGGTCCAAATTGCTCTTACTGCTGGTGGCTCACATTATAAACAATGTGAGGATGTGAGGAGCCCTCACACCGGTGACGTCACGCGCACATACTTCCGGTGAAGGCAAGGCTTTTTTATTAGCGACCAAAAGTTGCGAACTTTATTGCCGGTGTTACTTTGGGCCCAATCTACTAACATTAAAATAACGTGCTAAATACCATGTACAAACAATACAATTGTGTTTACTGTTAATGGACGCGTGCATGTTGCGGGTGATCTACGAAGACCGCATGTACAATTGATAATAAGTGTAAAAGTGGTGCAGACCGCCATATTTATATAAGGATTTTGCGTATGTACCGATAGTCACCATGGAGACACTCATTTCCCTCCACATTTATGGCAAAGACGTAAAACAGTTTTTAAAATTTAGCTCAATGACTAATTATATTAACGTTTTGTCTTGTGTTTTCGAAAAAAAAACATTTACCGTATTTCCTTGAATTGCTGCAGGGCATATAGTATGCGCCTGCCTTGAATTACTGCCGGGTCAAACTCGCTTCCCAAAATAATTAGCGCATGCTTAGTATTATTAGCCCGTTCGGGCTCCAGTACTCTGGAATGCCCTCCCGGTAACAGTTCGAGATGCCACCTCAGTAGAAGCATTTAAGTCTCACCTTAAAACTCATTTGTATACTCTAGCCTTTAAATAGACTCCCTTTTTGGACCAGTTGATCTGCCGTTTCTTTTCTTTTTCTTCTATGTCCCACTCTCCCTTGTGGAGGGGGTCCGGTCCGATCCGGTGGCCATGTACTGCTTGCCTATGTATCGGCTGGGGACATCTCTGCGCTGCTGATCCGCCTCCGCTTGGGATGGTTTCCTGCTGGCTCCGCTGCGAACGGGACTCTCGCTGCTGTGTTGGATCCGCTTTGGACTGGACTCTCGCGATTGTGTTGGATCCATTATGGATTGAACTTTCACAGTATCATGTTGGACCCACTCGACATCCATTGCTTTCCTCCTCTCCAAGGTTCTCATAGTCATCATTGTCACCGACATCCCACTGGGTCATTATTGTCACCGATGACCCACTGGGTGTGAGTTTTCCTTGCCCTTATGTGGGCCTACCGAGGATGTCGTAGTGGTTTGTGCAGCCCTTTGAGACACTAGTGATTTATGGCTATATAAGTAAACATTGATTGATTGATTGATTGATATTACCGCCTGGTCAAACTCGTGACGTCCCGAGTGACACTTCCCCTGTCATCATTTTCAAAATGGAGAAGGCTGATTTCAATACCGGTAATTTGAAATCGCAGAAAGGGAAGAAGTTTAAGAGCTATTCAGTAGGATTTAAGGTCCAAGCTTACATCACACTCAAATTTTTACTGCATACCTTTGGTAAGTGCCGGAGTGAGAAGAGGTTTTAAAATAATTAGCGCATGCTTACTTTTACCGCATGCCTTGGGTAAGCGCAGGAGTGAGAAGAGGTTTTAAATTAATCAGCGCCCCGGCGGCAATTCAAGGAAATACAGTAGTTAGACCATTTACGATTGATTATTTGTTGCCGAAAGTATTGGGACACCTAAAAGTTACAAATTTAGAGGAGGAGAAGGTGTGTCCGAATATTTTTGTCACTGCAAAACAGCTGTTTACCTCCAATATCTCCACACAGTTGTTTTTATTGAGAGAGCAGGTGTTTAGACGTGATATGAAGGACGACCTCCGACCTTTATCCTCACTTCAGGTCAGGCAGCAATCAGAGGGATGGTTGGAGAAGGAAGGAGACTGGCAGGAGGCCTGTTGGGACCTTACCGCCAGGACTTGATGGGTCGCTGCGACCGAGTAGAGGGTCTGATGACATCCTTGGCAGACATGGCAGGCAGGGGCGAGGCTGAGGCCCCCCACGCTAGGGCGGCGGCTGCGCAGCTACACGACACCCTCAAGGTAGTCGTCCAACTAACATTTTTAAAGTTCCTTGAACTATTTTGGACTTAGCCATTTTTTTTTTGCATCTGTTAAAGTTGCCTCAGGGTGTAAAAAAACTAATTTTTGCGGCAAATATATGCTTTTGCAATTTGAATCCAAGACCTGCTTGTCAATTGATGAAAATGAACTGGTGCAGAGCGCCACCAAGTGGACTGACAATGTAGCATATGCTTGTTTAAGGATCTGAGGCAGAAAATGCAGCAGGTGATGACCCAAGAAGTGTCAGATGTCTTCAGCGACACCACCACGCCGATCAAATTGTTGGCCGTTGCTGCCACCGCTCCTGCCGAAGCCCCCAACCGAGAGGAGGTCTGTCATGTAGTGCGCGCATATTCCGCTCCATCCAAGCGGCTAAAACTAAAAGGCAATGTGTTGTAGGTCTTTGATGAGCGGGCAGGGAATTTTGAAGCCCACGCAGGCCGTCTCGGCGCGACTGCGGAGAAGGCGGCTGCTGTGGGAACAGCCAATAAGGGCACAGTAGAAGGGATTCACGCTGCTGTCAAACATGCCCGCGAGCTCACACCGCAGGTGCTTGTTTTCTGTTTTATTGACATGGCGGATTTGATTAATTGCACAAATCCTGTACATAAAAAAAGAAGAAAACAGTGTAAGTGTGGCCTGTTTGTTATTGTCCAGGTGACTTCTGCTGCTCGTATCTTGTTGAAGAATCCGGGCAACAATGCAGCGTACGAACACTTTGACACTATGAAAAACCAGTGGATTGACAATGTGGAGAGACTCACAGGTGGGAATGTTGTAATATTTTTGTCATTGTTTATATCGGTGTTTCTCAAACTTTTTCACCAAATACCACCTCAGAAAAGGCTTGGCTCCCCAACTACCATCATAATGACCTACATTAGAATATACAGTAGCGTAATAAGGCATACATATTTGTGAAAAACAAGGCTGAGGTTTTATTTAACAAGTATTTTTAATATTTTTAACCACCGTTAACATTACACAGGTTGAATAGTAACTGTAATGACTGATTGGGATAGTAATGTCGGGTTTGTCCCTCCGTGGATGCGTCGACAAGAACACAGCAATAGTAAGTTTAAATGATTTATTAAACTTAACAAAAACAGGCTACAAACACAAATACTGGAGCTAACAGACAAAATAAACCAAGGGTGCTAGCATAAAAGCTAGGAATAGAAAACATAAAAACTAAGACTGGCACAAAGGCACACAAAAAAAGAAAAACATTTCATCAGCGTGAGAGCTGGAATAAAACAAAGGTTTAGCGTGAAAAGCTAGCGAGAATATACTTACATGAAGTCAGTCAATACTGTTGCTAAAAGGCAAATTTATGGACCCAGACTGAACAAAGAAAAGAGGAAAGCTTATATAGGGAGAAATCAAGGAGAACCAGGTGTGTGTAGAAAACGAGGAGCAGGTGAAATCAATGTGTAACCATGGTAACGGACTAAACAGGAAGTAAGTGGGTCAGAAGAGAATGAAACAAAGATGGAAAAATAAACATGTGAAGATCTGAGTCACGGATCGCAACAAGTAACACTGTTTGAATATTTAAGTGATTCGTTGGTGTACCACTAGATATACTTTGAGAATCACTGATTTATATTATTCCACAGACAGTAGAGTTAAAAACAAATATGTTTGTTTTTTTCAGCTATTGATTAATTAATAGGCTTCACGGTGGCAGAGGGGTTAGTGCGTCTGCCTCACAATACGAAGGTCCTGCAGTCCTGGGTTCAATCCCAGGCTCGGGATCTTTCTGTGTGGTGTTTGCATGTTCTCCCCGTGAATGCGTGGGTTCCCTCCGGGTACTCCGGCTTCCTCCCACTTCCAAAGACATGCACCTGGGGATAGGTTGATTGGCAACACTAAATTGGCCCTAGTGTGTGAATGTGAGTGTGAATGTTGTCTGTCTATCTGTGTTGGCCCTGCGATGAGGTGGCGACTTGTCCAGGGTGTACCCCGCCTTCCGCCCGATTGTAGCTGAGATAGGCGCCAGCGACCCCAAAAGGGAATAAGCGGTAGGAAATGGATGGATGGATGGATGATTAATTAATAATTTATTTGAAATTAAATAAAAATATATTATGGAAAAATTACAATACACTATAAAAAATGCAGATTTTACAGCAAAAATTGGCAGCACAATTTTACTGTAAAAATAACAGTACTATCATTTTTCAATTGATAGTAATTCAGTGTAAAAAAAAAACACCGTAAATTGATTTGAACTCTGACATGTTTTTTTTCTTTTCCCTTTTATTTCATTTTATTTTTGTTGTTCTGATTTGTATTGTATTGTTATGTATATATTGTAAAAGAAAATACAAAATTAAATCGAAAAATAAACCCACTAAATTTTACGATAAAATGGCAAATGAGGTGCCAGTTATTGTTTTTTTACCATAAAATCTAAAGTTTTTTGCAGTGTACATTATGACTTAAAGTTGTTTAAATGTCTTTAAAAGCCTACTGAAACCCACTACTACCGACCACGCAGTCTGATAGTTTATATATCAATGATGAAATATTAACATTGCAACACATGCCAATACGGCCTTTTTAGTTTACTAAATTGCAATTCCCTCGAAGTGTCCTGTTGAAAACGTCGCGTAATGATGACGTGTATGCGTGACGTCATGGACTGTCAGGAAATATTAGCGCTGCGCACACACACAGCTAAAAGTCGTCTGCTTTAACCCCATAATTACACAGTATTTTGGACATCTGTGTTGCTGAATCTTTTGCAATTTGTTCAATTAATAATGGAGAAGTCAAAGTAGAAAGATGGAGTTGGGAAGCTTTAGCCTTTAGCCACACAAACACACGGTAATTCCTTGTTTAAAATTCCCGGAAGTGAAACTTTACTATGGATCAGAGCGGTCAAGCGAACATGGATCCCGACCAAATGTCAACCAGCAGTTTTCGGTGAGAAAATTGTGGTAAAAAGTCGCCACTTACCGGAGATCAGCTGAGCGTGTGCCGTCCGTACAGCTGCCGTCGACTTCCATCAGACACTGGCGTCAACACACCCGTGGATACACCCTTCCGACTATCAGGTACTATTAAACTCACTAAAACACAAGATACACAATGGAAAGATAAGGGATTTCCCAGAATTATCCTAGTAAATGTGTCTAAAAACATCGGAAACCGTTTTTTTTTTTTTTACTAGATTTTTTTTTTTTTTTCCCCTAGTCTGTCGCTATCAATATCCTCAAACACGAATATTTCATCCTCGCTCAAATTAATGGGGAAATTGTCGTTTTCTCGGTCCGAATAGCTCTTTTTGTTGGAGGCTCCCATTAAAAACAATGTGAGGATGTGAGGCGCCATCAACGGGTGAAGTCATCGTCTGCGACTTCCGGTAAAGGCAGGGCTTTTCTGTTAGCGACCAAAAGTTGCGAACTTTATCGTCGATGTTCTCTACTAAATCCATTCAGCAAAAATATGGCAATATCGCGAAATGATCAAGTATGACACATAGAATGGACCTGCTATCCCTGTTTAAATAAGAAAATCTCATTTCAGTAGGCCCTTAATCATTGTGTAGTATTACATCCCATCATACTATTAAAAAAAATGTTTACCATAATTGTGCATCCTTTAGAGTGGAATAGCATACAATGGAAGTTTAAATGACCAGTATGCTCATTTAAATGTTTGTGTGTGTCCAGGTCTGGTGGATGAGGCCATAGACACCAAGTCTCTGCTAGACGCCTCAGAGGAAGCCATCAAAAAGGACATTGACAAGTGCCGAGTTGCCATGGCGAATGTTCAGCCCCAAATGCTTGTTGCCGGGGCAACAAGCATCGCGCGACGAGCCAATCGGGTTCTGCTGGTGGCTAAGAGGGAAGTGGAGAACTCTGAGGATCCGCGCTTTCGAGACTCTGTGAAACATGCGTCAGACGTCTTGTCGCACACCATCTCACCTATGGTCATGGACG
>NC_084619.1:11659306-11661806 GCF_033978795.1 Nerophis ophidion
GTTGCAATGTTAGTTTATACATCAATGATGAAATATTATCAGACTGCGTGGTCGGTAGTAGTGGTTTTCAGTAGGCCTTTAAAGCTTCAGCAGACACTGAGAAATTGTTCAGAATGCATTTAAATATCACAATGTGTGTACCAGTGGTGATGGCTCTAAAACTGCAAAGGAACCTCAGCCTTCTGTCAGGTGAAGTGAATTCTATTTATATAGCGCTTTTCTCTAGTGACTCAAAGTGCTTTACATAGAGAAACCCAATATCTGAGTTGCATTTAAACCAGTGTGGGTGGCACTGGGAGCAGGTGGGTAAAGTGTCTTGCTCAAGGACACAACAGCAACTACTAGGATGGCGGAAGCAAGGATCGAACCTGGGACATTCAAGTTGCTGGCATGTCCCTGAAAATTGATTAATAATGCGCTTGAATGCGTTCAACTTTTGTTTCGAATCATATTCAAAAAGACTTGAGGCTGTAAATGCTGCCAAAGTTGCGTCGACAAAGGTTGTGAACACACTTTTTCACATTGTCAATGCAGTGTTTTTTTCTGTAGACTTTTGGGGACAAAAATTAATTGATTCAATTTTGGAATGAGGCTGTAAAATAACAAGATGTGGGAAAAGTGAACTCTTTTTAGTACTTTCGCGACAGCTGACGCAAATTTCGTCGCATTCATTGCTGTAGCATTACAGTGAATTTAACAGTGCCAATGGGGGAATACAGTGGGGCAAAAAAGTATTTAGTCAGCCACCGATTGTGCACGTTCTCCCACTTAAAATGATGACCGAGGTCTGTAATTTTCATCATGGGTACACTTCAACTGTGAGAGACAGAATGTGAAAAAAAAATCCAGGAATTCACATTGTAGGAATTTTAAAGAATTTATTTGTAAATTATGGTGGAAAATAAGTATTTGGTCAACCATTCAAAGCTCTCACTGATGGAAGGAGGTTTTGCCTCAAAATCTCACGATACAAGGCCCCATTCATTCTTTCCTTAACACGGATCAATCGTCCTGTCCCCTTAGCAGAAAAACAGCCCCAAAGCATGATGTTTCCACCCCCATGCTTCACAGTAGGTGTGGTGTTCTTGGGATGCAACTCAGTATTCTTCTTCCTTCAAACACGACGAGTTGAGTTTATACCAAAATAGATACATGGATGATGCAGCAGAGGATTGGGAGAATGTCATGTGGTCAGATGAAACCAAAATAGAACTTTTTGGTATAAACTCAACTGTTCGTGATTGGAGGAAGAAGAATACTGAGTTGCATCCCAAGAACACCAAACCTACTGTGAAGCATGGGGTGGAAACATCATGCTTTGGGGCTGTTTTTCTGCTAAGGGGACAGGACGATTGATCCGTGTTAAGGAAAGAATGAATGGGGCCATGTATCCTGAGATTTTGAGCCAAAACCTCCTTCCATCAGTGAGACCTTTGAATGGTTGACCAAATACTTATTTTCCACTATAATTTACAAATAAATTATTTAAAATTCCTACAATGTGAATTCCTGGATTGTTTTTTCACATTCTGTCTCTCACAGTTGAAGTGTACCTATGAGGAAAATTACAGACCTCTGTCATCATTTTAAGTGGGAGAACTTGCACAATCGGTGGCTGACAAAATACTTTTTTGCCCTACTGTATATGCAGTGTATAATATACACTGATATATTATTATATTATATTTTCATGTATCAATACAATATATAACAAATCCCAATTACCGTGTACAATATTACAGTATATGTAACAGCTGCAGCAAAAAGGGCAGCATAAAATAGAGAGTAGATCCAGCAGAAAATAGACATTATAAACAAAGAGAGGTAACTAACATAGAAGCGGTCAAGTCATAGACAGATATCATCTATTGCTGTGTGGCGAGTGATTATGCAGCTGGATGAAGTGCGGAATTAAGGAGTTCTTGAATTGAACACTGTGGGAACGAAGCTTAAGGAGCCTGTTGGAGTATAAGCTTCGTTGTCCCTCAATTGTCTGGTTGAGTGGGTGGGCAGGATTGTCCATGATGGCAAACAGTTTGTTCTGTGTCTTCCTGTCTCTCACTGACACAAACGCCTCCAACTACTTACTGTATGTGCCAATTTCAGTTTGTCAACCCGGTTTAAGTCCCTTTTGCTGGTGCTGCTCCCCCAACAAACCACTGCAAAGTACAGGGCACCGGCCACAACAGACTGATAAAAGATCTCCAACAGCTTGCTGCACACAATAAAGGACCTAAGCTTCCTCCGGAAAAATAGTCTGCTCATACCCTTCTTGTATACAGCTTCAGTCCAGTCTGCTGTTCAAGTAGTCTCCCAGGGACTTGTACTGCCCCACTACTGGATGTTGATGGGCTCAGCCATAAGAGGTCGGGATATAATGTTTAAAAAATCGTTAGGACGTTGGCGGCCTCGCCCCGCGTAAAGGTTGAAAAGGAGTGGGACAGGAGGACGCAGACATTAGCAAAGATAGCATAGGTTATCCTATTCGCTGAAGAAGAGC